>NC_056626.2:13785860-13793360 GCF_002870075.4 Lactuca sativa
ATGTACAGTTTCTTTTGATTTTATCAATGATTCTTTTTATTTGATGAGTGACTTCGGATGAGTTTGTCACTGGATAACAAAATTGTAACTTTAACCACATATACAGGTGAACTCAAAACTGTGGGCCACATAGCAAATATAATGATTACTGGATATATATATATATATATATATATATATGCTTAGGTTATTTTGTTTTTACTAACTAGTGTGTGCCAGAATGCACAGATCTAAACTACCAGATGGAATAGAATCAAAGGTCATGATCTGAGGGTCTATGATATTACAATAGGGTAACATGTACCATATAATCACACAAATTGCAGCACAAAGGAATTTTAGTCAATTGAGACAAATTTAAAAAAGGAAAAATCAAGATTTATGAGATATTCAATAATTTTGATTTAAAAAATCTGACTTTTTTTTCAAATTAATTCAATTTCAAATGTAATTTGTAAGCATAAACCGATTTTATTCTATCAGAATGTTATTTTGTTAGAATGATATTCTGTAATTCTGTCAGAATGGTATACAACTATGAACAAAATATAATAAACACATATTATCAAGACCAATAATTTTTAATGAATACAAATTTTATATAAGACGAAGTTTAATAGTTTAGAATAAGTAATTACATTCATTCTTAAAGAATACAACTATGAACATAAATTACATTCATTCTTGAAATATCTTGCAAAAAAATATCGGCATTCTTTAAAGAATCCTTATTCACTTTCTTGTTTCGTTTCTAGATATCTTGTGTATGTTTGACCTCTAAGCCACTTCAAAATATGCTAGTATTCTATGAGATTGACATTCTATCAGAATTGTATTGCATGAGAATGATTTTATACAAGGTGCTACAAAAGGAGATAAACTCGAGGATGGTAAGTGATCCCTAGGTAAAACTTAAAACATTTGAAAAACATAAGAAACA
Organism: Lactuca sativa; assembly: GCF_002870075.4. Lineage (NCBI taxonomy): Eukaryota > Viridiplantae > Streptophyta > Magnoliopsida > Asterales > Asteraceae > Lactuca > Lactuca sativa. The sequence continues at coordinate 13,786,801 of NC_056626.2, forward strand.
AAAATCATGTTAAAATATCAGCCAATTGCAATACAACCCTTGCATAATCATTCTTATGTAATTCTACCATAATCATTCTTATGTGATTATACCAAAAATACAATTCTGGCATAATCATTCTTATGTGATTCTCCAAGATTATAATACTCTCTATGCATTATTCAAATAGAAGAATACATTAGATACAAAATATTCTTAAAGAATGAAATAACTATTCTTAATGAATGAAGCAATTGAAGATAAGAATAAACACCCAATGATGAGGAAAGAAAGTCATTCTCACAGAATTAGCTTAATTAGCTTAAAGGGAATACACTATAGAATGCATTCAAATTTCACAAAAATAAACCCATTTTAAAATACAAACCCCAGCTCTAATCGTCTAACCAGCACCTGATATATTTCATAATCGAAAAATGATTTCCTCTCTTTCAATATTGAAAGAAAATGAGAGGAATTCTTTCCTATAGTACTCAAATAAGCTTTCATAAGATCAAAAAAATAAAAGAACCTCATTCTTTACTAGCATATTTGAAATCATCTTCATAAAAAAAGCAGCAACACTAACAAAACTATAGAAAATGTTGTATAGAACTATATAAAAGGTAAGCATCAGATGCCTAGTCCGTTAGCAACTTGTAGAAAGAGTTGTTATGACACTAAACCACAAAAAAATATCTTAAAACATTACCACATATGTTGTATAGAACTATAGAAAAGGTAAACATCAGATGCAATGTTGGAATTATGTCGAACACCTGGTGGGTGGAAGTTAAGCTTTCACATTACACATAGCAGATTAACATGTCAAGATCGACATCAGATTCAACAACAAGGTAAACATCATTTGCAATTTCAGAAAGCTATTAGATTCAAGGTGCAAAATTAGAAATCAAATTCAAAACCAATAAATTCACTCAAGGTGCAAAATTATAAAACAAATAACATCATATTCCAGACGCAAAACTGGAAACCAATTTACAATCAGACGGAGTAAACAAAAAAACAATCATACCTCGATCTGGTGACGGTTCGAATGTAGAAGAACCAAATCATGAATTTTGTTGTTTTGTTGATTTAAACCAAATTGAGACTTTTGGAACAACAAAAGTGTGTGAGAGAGAGAGAGAGAGAGAGAGAGAGAGAGAGAGAAAGAGAGATAAAGGAGATAACGAAGGTGAGGATGGGGTTGTTGATTCATTGATGGTCACGATTGGTGGAAGAGCGGCAGTGAAGAGGGCTATTGTTTCTTTTCGACGATTGAAGGGTTGTTGGTGAACCGATTGTTTTTAGAAAAAGCATGAATTGGATGTTGATGTTATAGGAGTGGGAAATCAAAATTCCTAATTCAATGTGATATTTATTGATTTTATTTATTTACCATAATTAATCATAGCTAAGATTACTAATATATCTTTATAGATTTATTTAATGATTTAATATTTCCTAAATTCTCATTGGTCCTTAAAAGCACTCAATAGTTGCTAGAAACATTTGAACATATATATATATATATATATATATATATATATATATATATATATATATATATATATAGAGAGAGAGAGAGAGAGAGGGAGCTAGGTTATAATGTGGATGGACAACTATTGTGCGGACGTGTGGACAGTGCTATTATGTGAGAATTGTTAAGAGAATAGGTTATTTAATAATGTGAATATGTTCAACATCACACAACTATTGTTATTTTCATATATTCTCACTAATTCTTATTCACTTTTGTTCTCATACATCGTTTTTCACTTATTTTCATTCATACATAATACGATTCAGTAAACATTCTTACAAAATTCTGACAAAATAAGAATAATTAAAAACAAGTCTTAATAACCTTATAGACTAGTTAATTAGTGATAATGCATGATAATGACAACAGTTATATAAGATCGAACGTATTCATATTATCGAACAACATATTTTCTTTTTTATTTCTCACAGAATAGTATTGTCCACACGTCCGTACAATAAATGTCAATCCACATTTGAACCTAACTCTCTCTCTCTCTCTCTCTCTCTCTCTCTCTCCCTCCCCCTCTATCTCTCTCTCTGTCTCTCTGTCTCTCTCTCTCTCTCTCTATATATATATATATATATATATATATATATATATATATATATATATATAGGGCTAGGTTAATTTGTTTTTTACATTTATTGTGTGCTAGAATGCATCAATAGGAATTTAGTAAAATTAAATAATTATTTAATTAAATAAAGATAGATATTAAATGATTACTATAATTGTATGTATATTAAATGATATCCATAATTATAATTTTCTTTTTATGGAAACTAATTAAATTCATCATTAATGTTAGTAAGAATGAATTCGTATCTAGGTTTTTATGTTAGCAAAAACGTTCTTTCAGAACTCACTCACTTAAAATACAATAAATTTGTATGGAATATGAAGAATGAGAGTGTATTCTAGTAGAATATACTCCCGTTCTACTAGAATACGTTCGTATTCTTCTAGATACAGATTCATTCTGAAAAATATTATTGTTGATATTAATGACGAATTTAATTACTTTCCATAAAAAAAAATTATAAGTATGAATATCATTTAATATACATTTAATGTTTACTAAATTCTTATTGGTGCATTCTAGCACACAATAGATTTAAGAAACATTTGAACCTACCTCTCTCTCTCTCTCTCTCTCTCTCTCTCTCTCTATATATATATATATATATATATATATATATATATATATATATATATATATATATATATATATATATATATATATATATATATATATATATATATATATATATATATATATATATATATATATATTTTAGGAGCCTTAAAACTCATGACCGCCTGGCCCTCTTAGCATCCGTCCAATAAACTTAGAATTAAATATCACAATTTTCAAGTAAAGAAACACATGATTTATGTGCATATATTCAATATGAAAATATATGTTATTTCTATTTTAATTTCTAGTTTTGGTCTTTTCAGTACCATTTAAAAAGTAACTTTATATGTTTTTGTTATGTAAACGCCATCTAAATGATTATAAAAAAAATGAGTTTTAGAGAAAGATTGAATTTAAAATATAGTGAAATCAAGGTTTGTTTCTTCAAATTGGGTTTTCTCTGAACGTTGTTTTAGTTTTTTTCTTACTGATCTTTATTAAATATAAAAGGTAATGTTTGTGTGAATGCTTGTGCACATGTAATGATTCATTTAGACATAAGTATTGTACGAAAATAAGAAACCAAGGGTAACAAGAATGAATATTATAAAACTTAACAAAATTAAAGAAAATATAAGGCACAATCTTTTTACTATAAATAGAATCATATCTACTTCCTTGTAAATGAAAGAGTAAAGTAGAAACTATTTGGATTAAAAGGGAAAAACATCATGGAACTCGATATGACAAGCATAAAAAACGGATCCGAATGTTGAGAATCAAGATTCTTGGATTTGGTCTATTAATGCTTCTGTTGGATTTATAGTTGATTCTGCTCAACTTCTGATTGATTCTCTTTTTTTGGAGACTTCTTCTCACCCTACTAGATGGAATCATTCCATTCCGTCTAATACTAATATTTTGTTATGGAGGTTGTTTCTAAATAAAGTTCCTATGAGAGTAAATTTAGAAAGGCAAGGTATTTACATTGACTCGATGTTATGTCCTATTTGTGGCTGTGATGTCGAGACTCTCAACCATTTTTTCTTTTCTTGTTGTATGGTGATGGATCTTTGGAAACTTATGTGGATATGGTGGGAGTTGGACCTGCCATTATTTTCTTCCATTTTTAATGGTTATCTTGGATGGATTCTGCTCGTTTATCTCTCAAGGTTGAAAGATGTTTAGATGCGGTTGTTATTACTATGTTTTGGACGATTTGGTTTTTAGGAATAGTTTGTTGTTTGCGAAAATTAAACCACTTAAGGCAAAGATTTGACATTTTATTCAATCCCAATCCTTCTTTTGGATTAGCTCTAGATGGTCCAAGTTTAGAGTTAAGTGGGTTGATGGGGGTGAAAAACCGTCTTTTGAAATCCTTTAATGTACTTTTAGTTCTAGCTTTTGCTAGTTGTAATGTTTAATGTCGCAGTTCTAAATAAAAACAATGAATATGAATGTGAAGTGGCGTTCTTGATTAACACAAAAACGTCTATATTGTTTGAGTTCATCATAACATTTTCTGGTTGTTGGTATGTTATGGTCTTGTATTGCCAAAATACAATCTTAAATATCATGAGTGTTGTAAGGTATAGATTGTTTTGTGACGGAGCAATGCGAGTGTTACTATAAGTTCCATAACAATAACAAGAAAACCAAAATGCTTCATGAGAATTCAAAATATATCAATCAATATTTGGGAGTAAAAACAATATATATATATATATATATATATATATATATATATATATATATATATATATATATATATATATATATGAGTTTAAGAAATATATGTTGGGTATTTATAGATGTTATAAAATGAATTTAAAGATTTAAATATTTTAAAAATGCTAAAATATGGCATTAGTTTTGACATAAATTACTTTGTTCGTTATGTATAAAATAATTAATAAGAAAAACCAATCAACTAAATGGTTCAAATTTATGAAACAAACAAAACTACTTAAAAGATAGATTTACGTGTCTACAAAAAGCAACTAGTATTATACATGTCATGTGGAAGGTGGACTGGTGTAATTAAAAAAATATTGATTTTATTTTTTCTATATCATCATTCTGTAATTGGTTCCCAAGAACTACTAACCATAAAATATAGCATCTGGCTGACTATCTGTATGTTTCTATTAATGATAAGAGGTACTTCCATGGAATACGTGATACTTTTTTTTAGATAAACCAATTTCATTCCAAGATTATATTAAATGTGAAACAACATTAAGATGGAATCATAGAAAAAACATCATACTAAAAAAACACAAGATCCAAAAGAATATCTTGAAACATATTAAAAGTAAGTTAAAGGCAACTTAGAATATCTCGTCTTGTAACAGGAGAAGCTCGCACTGTAATAAGTCATAATAATAATAATTTTTTGTATAACATCGTACTTTCATTTGTTTCAATTATAGAATTGTACTTTGAAATTCTTTTATTTTTGTACTTATATGGTTCATTTGTTCTAATTATACAAAAACATACAAATATATTTTTTATTCATTGTACCAACCTACATTCATTGCAAGTAACATAACTGTAAATTCTAAATTTTCACAATCCTAAACATATTTGGCTTGGATTACACCCATGTATGAAAAAAACTCTATACTTTATCATGCCTAAACTAATAGACATAATGACTTTATATATATATATATATATATATATATATATATATATATATATATATATATATATATATATATATATATATATATATATTTGTGTGTGTGCGCGAAAAATTAAAATTAAGTTTTTTAGTAAGAAAAAAATGTTACAATAAGATATTCTTATCTATTAATGTATTTTAGTAATCCAGTTCAATTTAAGTCTCTTTCAAATCAAAATATATTTTTTAATATTTGCAATAAATAATTTCGCATTTATATATTTTAGTGATTTATTATCTATTAATGTTTTTTTTTTTTTGGTAATTCAACTTAATTTAATTCTCATTAAAATCAAAACAATTTCGATTTAGTATTTTAGTAATCAAACTTAATTTAATTCTCACTATAATCAAAACAATTTATATTTTAATAATCCATCATAGTCGTCTCACTCTTCCAATTGAAAAAAATGTATAAAATCGACTTGCCTAGTTTTTTTTTCCTAAACACACTAAGGGCGTAATTGGCAAAAGTAGTTGTTAGCTGGAAGCGGATAGCGGTTAACTAGAAGCGGGTAGCGGTTAACTGGTAGCGGGTAGCTGGTACCTGGTAGCGGGAAACTATAGCTTTTATTTGTTATATGAATGTTTGGCAAAAGTAGCTAGAAGCTTTTGAAATATGTAAAATTACATAAAAGGACAATTGGTTAAAAATAAATAAATATATTTTTAAGGGTAATTATGGAAATTGATTTCAAAAGCTCAGTAGCGTTTTGTTAAACGCTACATAGAGTAGCTTTTAGAATTGGAGCGTTTTGTTTAAACTAAAGCTAAACGCTTGTATTGCCAAACAAAACTTTTTGTTTAAACTAAATCGTTTTGTTAAACACAAAAAGCTAGAAGTTCCCAAACGCTTCCAAAAGCTTCGTGCCAAACACGCCTAAAGCTTAAGATGCCACATTAATTTTACATAAGAGCTATCAACTTATAGAAATCCAAAATCGACACCAAAAACTTAAATTTTATTTTGCGTCCTGAAAGTGATATTGTGCTTTGACCAAGGTCATCCATTGCTACTATCTTTCTAATATTATTTTTCACTATTCGAATACTAAGGATTATTTTTAAAGCACATGTCCAGTTCAACTCTCTAAAACTAAGGAAATGAAACAACCAAATTTATATGTATCTATCTATTCTAACCTTCATCAAATTTAAAACCAACCATGAATCCTCTATTTTTACTAACCCAATTCCAATTTTGC